>NC_140584.1:775204335-775209335 GCF_964204655.1 Triturus cristatus | reverse complement strand
TTCCTCCCGGGGCTACGCCTGTCTGAGGGTCGCTCGATCGTCAATCGCCCTGGGGCTTCTCTGGGACGCAGCTGGGGCAGTCGCAGGGTGATCTCCGCTTCCCCTTCGTCCCCCCATAAGGTCAGACCCCCTGATCGCCCGTGGCAGGGTCCCTCGCTGGGTCCTGCTGTGGGGATACGCCACCGGCGTGCCTGGCCCCCGAGAAGGGGCCTGGCGACCAGTCCGCCCGGGGCCTGTCCCGGGGCACTTGGCTGCATGCCGCACGTGGCTGTTCGTGGTGTCCCACCGGCGGCCCGCGTGCACGAGCCTCGGGCGCCCTTCTCCGCGGCCGGCTTCCCGGGCGAGGGCGGAACCCTTCCAGATGCAATCCGAAAAAGGAGGGCGCGCGCTGCTGGGTACGCCAGACCCCCTGCTCCAGCAGGGGGCTGGCCTTCCCCGCCTCCCCCTTAACGCACCGACATTTTCTTCCGACTACGACCTCAGATCAGACGTGGTGACCTGCTGAATTTAAGCATATTACTAAGCGGAGAAACTAACCAGGATTCCCCTAGTAACGGCGAGGGAAGAGCCCAGCGCCGAATCCCAGCCCAGCAGCGGGCACAGGAAATGTGGTGACTCCCCGGCGTCGCTCAGGGGACCAAAGTCCTTCTGATCGAGGCTCACCCCGCGGACAGTGTTAGGCCGGTAGCGGCCCCCGGCGCGCCGGGATCGGTGCTTCTCGGAGTCGGGTTGCTTGGGAATGCAGCCTAAAGCGGGTGGTAAACTCCATCTAAGGCTAAATACGGGCGCGAGACGGATAGCCAACAAGTACCATAAGGGAAAGTTGAAAAGAACTTTGAAGAGAGAGTTCAAGAGGGCGTGAAACCTTCGAGAGGTAAACGGGTGGGGTCCGTGCAGTCTGCCCGAAAGATGCAACACAGCAGGAAGGTCGGTGGCCCGGGAGTTCCGGATCCCCTCCGCGGGACCGGCGCCCGGGCCCTACCCGGCCCCCGCAGGGTGCATTTCCTTGGCGGCGGTGTGCCGCGACCGGCTCCGGGTCGGCTGGGAAGGCTTCAGGGTGGCAGGTGGCCCTCCGCTCTGGCGGAGGGTGTTACAGCCCCCCTGGCAGCAGCTTCGCTGTGTCTGCAGGACTGAGGGAGATTCGACTGCCTCTGCGCCCTCCCCCGGGCACCCGTTCCCAGCCGCCCCTCGGGGCGCGTCGGGGTGGTTTAAGGGGGGACGGGGCCCCCTGTTCCCGGCGCAACTGTCGACTGGGGCGGACTGTTCTCAGTGCGCCCTGACCACGTCTCACTGCCGGGCAGGGAGGCCGCGCTTCCAGAGGCGGGCGCACCACCGGGCCGTCTCACCCGCTTTGTCGGGGAGGTGGAGCATGAGTGTGCGTGATAGGACCCGAAAGATGTGTTAAGAATGTAAACTTCCAGTCCTTGTTGATTCTTCTTAAGTTTATTAAAGAGAGGTAAAGAATTACAACCCTCACAAACCTCGATCCAGCTCCAACTGCCAGATGAGGTTTCAATCAGAACCAAACAACAACAGAACGTGAAACACTTTACATCATGCACATGACATGGCAAGAGTTCTTGAAATGACATAACCATAACACATCTTCCCCACAATAATAAAAAAAAAAACTGAAAGATATGTGTAAGATAGTATAAGATAAAGTTAACGGTCACAGCTAACAATATGATATAAAAATAGTATGAAAGGGCAAACATGCAGAATTGATTAAACATGCATACATGTATAAATAATTAATGAGAAGACATAACATAATCTTTATGCCACATTGGTTTTGTTCTGAACCTATTAGAATTTCTGCCGGTTGTGTGTCTATAATAATTCACAACAACACGCTGGAAAAGTCTTGAATGTTGGTTGGAAACTCTAACTAATCGAGACATATTCCAGACATCTCCTGAATCTAAAACAACCACATTTCTTTTGACAGCAGAAATCACAAATGGACCCATAAATCTAGAATGACCCTTTCTCACAATCCCAGGCTTCCTCACAAGAACTGTATCTCCAACATTCCAAAAAGTCTGCCTGGTACAATGTTTATTATCAAAGTTGATTTTGTACTTGTTTTGATAATTCTTTCTTCGTAGACTCATCTTAGAGATAGAAGGTTGGTCAAGAAGAGAAGTATCTAACCTCATCCAAACAGGATTTAGCTTACAATGTGTTTTTCTTCCCCTGAAAACAGCAAATGGTGACACACTTGTCACACTATTTGGTGTTACTCTATGTGCCCACCAAGTCTCTCTTAAGGATACTTTTAAAGATTCTTTGTTCTGAATTGCTCGTTGAGCACAACTTTTGACAATGTTGTTCATGTTCTCAGCCAACCCATTTGCTTGTGGTAAATAAAGACCAGTTTTAAAATGGACAATGGCCAAACTGGAAAGGAATTGTGCCATTTCCAAAGACACAAATTGTGCTACATTATCAGTAATAAGTGTCTTTGGAATTCCTTCTCTGGAGAACTCATCTTTAAGCAATTCAATCACAATTCTAGCATTAACCATCGGAACACATTTTGTCACAACCCATTTGAAAGTATAGTCTACTAACAAAATTACATATCGCTCATCACAAGTTAACATTTCAAATGGACCAGCGATGTCTAGACCTAACTTAGTCCAAGGCTCAACAGGAATATCAACTGGTGAAATTGGTGCAGAAAAGGTTTTCTTAGATTTATCATTGTTTGCACACTGCAAACAATCCTTAACTACACTTTCAACCTCATGATCCATTCCTGGCCACCAATACCATTCACGCAGCCTTGATTTGGTTTTGGTACGACCCAAATGGCCTTCATGTGCCAAATTGATCAATTTACATTTTAACTCATTAGGAGCCACTACACGTTTACCCCTCAGAATCTTATCATCCAAAATGCTCAACTCATCTTTCACATTAAAATAATTGTTCAGGGTAGAAAACAACATCCTTTTATCAGGCCAACCATGAAATGTTTTAACTCATTGAGATCATGTTCATTTGCATTAGCTTCTCTTCATTCTTTATCCTCAAGAGCAGCTTCGCAAATCCAGTTTATCTTTGTAGAATTGACATCATCAAAATCTGATTGAATTGGTAACCTCGACATACAGTCAGCCATGCAGTTTTTTGAGCGAGGAACAAATTCAACCACAAAGTTATAATTAGATAATCCATCCACCCATCGAGCAATTCTGGGAGAAAAATTGTCAATCTCTCTAGAGGAAAAAATCTTCGAAAGAGGTTTGTGATCAGATCTCACAGTGAAAGGTATTCCCCATAAGAAAAATTTGAAATGAAGAACAGCCCAAAATACAGCTAGTGCTTCCCGTTCAATAACGAAGTACCTTTCGTCTGCATCCCTCAACGCACGCATGGCAAAAGCAACTTTCAATTCACCATTGACCATCTGAGAAAGAATAGCACCTAAACCACAAATGCTTGCATCAGTGGATAAAATTGTCTTCTTGTTTACATCAAAATGACCTAAAGTAGGTAATTTTGAAATGCACCGTTTCACACAAATGAAGGCTTCATCACACTCATTAGACCAAACATATTGAGCACCTTTTTTTAGTAAAGATCTCAAAGGTTGAGAAATAGAAGCAAAGTTCTAGATGAATTTAGAGCAAAACTCAGCCAAACCAAGAAAAGAACGTATCTGATCTTTATTAACTAGTTTTGGAGCTTCTATTATGCTTTTAGCTAGCTCAATCTTAGGAATAATTCCCTCACCAGAAATTGTGTGAGCAAGATGAGTTACAGATGTAACCCTAAATTTACATTTCTCTCTCTTAATCACCAAACCTGCACAATGTAACCTTTCTAAAACTTTCCATTAGAATAGCATCATGTTCCTCCAAATACTTACCATATACAAGAATATCGTCCTGAAAAATGAGAACTTTATCTAAACCATGCAATACTTGCTTCATTACCCTTTGGAAACAAGCCGCAGCGGAAGCAAGTCAAAATGGCCTCTGCTCAAATTGAAATGCACCAACTGGCGTAACAAATGAAGTCAAATGTTTTGACACAGGATGTAACTTAACCCGGTGGTAAGCGGAGGACAAATCCATCACACTGAAAATGTTAGCATCTTTAATGAGAGCCAAATTTTCTGTGATGTCCGGTAAAGGTTGTCTATCCACCCAAATAAATTTGTTCAAACCTCTCAAATCCGCACACAATCAAATTTCCTTCCCACCATCTTTAGGTGCCAAAACCACCGGAGCCAACCATTCAGAACTTTCAATCTCTTCAATAACACCTCTTTCTTTAAGTTTTCCTATCTCGTGTTCCAATGGTTCCATCATCATGTTAGGAACTTTTCTCACCTTTGCCACAAAAGGTATTGCACCATTTTTCAAAATAATCTTGTGTTCAAAATGTTTTTAAAGTCCAAGATTACTGCCAAAAACACCAGGAAATTTTTCACAAATATCTAAAGGCAATTCTTCCTTAGAAAGTAATACAACTTTTTGTTTACTATTAGGATTAAGTGTGATGCCCATATCCCTCTGAAGAAGATTATCACCTCTCTTCGCTACATAGATTTGACCAAATGTCTCACGATCAGCAAATTGAATTCTCTTAACACAGTACCCCAGTACATCAATTCTCACACCTCCATAACCCACAGGATTGATGTCAGAAGGTAACAATTCAATATTGTCACAACCAAACGTGTTTGACCAATTTTTGTCACCTATCATCGTATATTGTGATCCAGAATCCGCCAAAACTATTATTCTTCTCCCACCAATCATAATTTCACATTCAGTCATCTCAATGGGATATTCATCCACTCTCCCATCCTCACGTAAACTGGAAATTATTTTGGTTTCCTTTCCCATATAATTTATGTTTTGTTGTTTGAGTCCACGACATACACGAGCATAATGTCCCTTTTTACCACAAAATTTACAAGCTGCGAATCTTGCAAAACACCCTGGACTGTTTGTCCAATGTCCTTCACTGCCACATCTAAA